>NC_069499.1:34284562-34329562 GCF_027579735.1 Bombina bombina | reverse complement strand
ATCAGTGTGTGTGTACAAATATATAAATGCTCTCTATAAATGTATATGTGTGTCTAATCTATCAGTGTGTGTATACAAATATATAAATCCTCTGTATAAATGTATGTGTGTCTAATCTATCAGTGTGTGTGTACAAATATATACATGCTCTCTATAAATGTATATGTGTGTCTAATCTATCAGTGTGTATGTATACAAATATATAAATGCTCTCTATAAAGGTATATGTGTGTCTAAACTATCAGTGAGTATGTATACAAATATATAAATGCTCTCTATAAATGTATATGTGTGTCTAATCTATCAGTGTGTGTGTACAAATATATAAATGTTCTCTATAAATGTATATGTGTGTCTAATCTATCAGTGTGTGTATACAAATATATAAATGCTCTGTATAAATGTATGTGTGTCTAATCTATCAGTGTGTGTGTACAAATATATACATGCTCTCTATAAATGTATATGTGTGTCTAATCTATCAGTGTGCTTGTGTACAAATATATAAATGCTCTCTATAAATGTATATGTGTGTCTAATCTATCAGTGTTTGTGTGTGTACAAATATATAAATGCTCTCTATAAATGTATATGTGTCTAATCTATCAGTGTTTGTGTGTGTACAAATATATAAATGCTCTCTATAAATGTAAATGTGTGTCTAATCTATTAGTGTGTGTGTATAAATATATAAATGCTCTCTAAAAATGTATATGTGTGTCTAATCTATTGGTGTATATGTGTACAAATATATTAATGCTCTCTATAAATGTATATGTGTGTCTAATCTATCAGTGTGTGTGTGTGTACAAAAATATAAATGATCTCTATAAATGTATATGTGTGTCTAATATATCAGTGTGTGTGTATAAATATATAAATGCTATCTATAAATGTATATGTGTCTAATCTATCTGTGTCTGTATACAAATATATAAATGCTCTCTATAAATGTGTATATGTGTCTAATCTATCAGTGTGTGTGTGTACAAATATATAAATGCTCTGTATAAATGTGTATGTGTGTCTAATCTATCAGTGTGTGTGTGTACAAATATATAAATGCTCTCTATAAATGTATATGTGTGTCTAATCTATCAGTGTGTGTGAGTACAAATATATAAATGCTCTCAATAAATGTATATGTGTGTCTAAAGTATCAGTGTGTGTGTGTATAAATATATAAATGCTATCTATAAATGTATATGTTTGCCTAATCTATCAGTGTGTGTGTATACAAATATATGAAAGCTCTCTATAAATGTATATGTGTGTCTAATATATCAGTGTGTGTGTGTGTACAAATATATAAATGCTCTCTATAAATGTATATGTGTGTCTAATCTATCAGTGTGTGTGTATTAATGTATACATGCTCTCTATAAATGTATATGTGTGTCTAATCTATCAGTGTGTGTGAACAAATATATAAATGCCCTCTATAAATGTATATGTGTCTAATCTATCAGTGTGTGTAAACAATTATATAAATGCTCTCTATAAATGTATATGTGTCTAATCTATCAGTGTGTGTGAGTACAAATATATAAATGCTCTCTAAAAATGTATATGTATGTCTAATCTATCAGTGTGTGTGTACAAATATATAAATGCTCTCTAAAAATGTATATGTGTGTCTAATCTATCAGTGTGTGTGAGTACAAATATATAAATGCTCTCTAAAAATGTATATGTATGTCTAATCTATCAGTGTGTGTGTACAAATATATAAATGCTCTCTAAAAATGTATATTTGTGTCTAATCTATCAGTGTGTGTGTACAAATATATAAATGCTCTATAAATGTATATGAGTGTCTAATCTATCAGTGTGTGTATACAAATATATAAATGCTCTCTAAAAATGTATATATGTTTCTAATCTATCAGTGTGTGTGTACAAATATATAAATGTTCACTATAAATGTATATGAGTGTCTAATCTATCAGTGTGTGTATACAAATATATAAATGCTCTCTATAAATGTATATGTGTTTAATCTATCAGTGTGTGTGTGTGTACAAATATATAAATGCTTTCTATAAATGTATATGTGTGTCTAATCTATCAGTGTGTGTGTACAAATATATAAATGCTCACTATAAATATATATGTGTTTCTAATCTATCAGTGTGTGCGTACAAATATATAAATGTTCTCTATAAATGTATATGTGTGTCTAATCTATCAGTGTGTGTGAGTACAAATATATAAATGCTCTCAATAAATGTATATGTGTGTCTAAAGTATCAGTGTGTGTGTATAAATATATAAATGCTATCTATAAATGTATATGTTTGCCTAATCTATCAGTGTGTGTGTGTACAAATATATGAAAGCTCTCTATAAATGTATATGTGTGTCTAATATATCAGTGTGTGTGTACAAATATATAAATGCTCTCTATAAATGTATATGTGTGTCTAATCTATCAGTGTGTGTGTATTAATGTATACATGCTCTCTATAAATGTATATGTGTGTCTAATCAATCAGTGTGTGTGAACAAATATATAAATGCTCTCTATAAATGTATATGTGTCTAATCTATCAGTGTGTGTATACAAATATATAAATGCTCTCTATAAATGTATATGTGTGTCTAATCTATCAGTGTGTGTTCAAATATATAAATGCTCTCTATAAATGTATATGTGTGTCTAATCTATCAGTGTGTGTTCAAATATATAAATGCTCTCTATAAATGTATATGTGTGTCTAATCTATCAGTGTGTGTACAAATATATAAATGCTCTGTATAAATGTATTTGTGTATCTAATCTATCAGTGTGTGTGTGCAAATATATACATGCTCTCTATAAATATATGTGTGTCTAATCTATCAGTGTGCGTGTGTACAAAAATATAAATGCTCTCTGTAAATGTATACTTGTGTCTAATCTATCAATGTGTGTGTACAAATATATAAATGTTCACTATAAATGTATATGTGTGTCTAATCTATCAGTGTGTGTGAACAAATATATAAATGCTCTTTATAAATGTATATGTGTGTCTAATCTATCAGTGTGTGTGTGAGCAAATATATAACTGCTCTCTATAAATGTATATGTGTGTCTAATCTATCAGTGTGTGTGAGTACAAATATATAAATGCTCTCAATAAATGTATATGTGTGTCTAAAGTATCAGTGTGTGTGTATAAATATATAAATGCTATCTATAAATGTATATGTTTGCCTAATCTATCAGTGTGTGTGTGTACAAATATATGAAAGCTCTCTATAAATGTATATGTGTGTCTAATATATCAGTGTGTGTGTACAAATATATAAATGCTCTCTATAAATGTATATGTGTGTCTAATCTATCAGTGTGTGTGTATTAATGTATACATGCTCTCTATAAATGTATATGTGTGTCTAATCAATCAGTGTGTGTGAACAAATATATAAATGCTCTCTATAAATGTATATGTGTCTAATCTATCAGTGTGTGTATACAAATATATAAATGCTCTCTATAAATGTATATGTGTGTCTAATCTATCAGTGTGTGTTCAAATATATAAATGCTCTCTATAAATGTATATGTGTGTCTAATCTATCAGTGTGTGTTCAAATATATAAATGCTCTCTATAAATGTATATGTGTGTCTAATCTATCAGTGTGTGTACAAATATATAAATGCTCTGTATAAATGTATTTGTGTATCTAATCTATCAGTGTGTGTGTGCAAATATATACATGCTCTCTATAAATATATGTGTGTCTAATCTATCAGTGTGCGTGTGTACAAAAATATAAATGCTCTCTGTAAATGTATACTTGTGTCTAATCTATCAATGTGTGTGTACAAATATATAAATGTTCACTATAAATGTATATGTGTGTCTAATCTATCAGTGTGTGTGAACAAATATATAAATGCTCTTTATAAATGTATAAGTGTGTCTAATCTATCAGTGTGTGTGTGAGCAAATATGTAACTGCTCTCTATAAATGTATATGTGTGCCTAATCTATCAGTGTGTGTGAGCACAAATATATAATGCTCTCTAAAAATGTATATGTGTGTCTAATCTATCAGTGTGTGTGTGTACATATATATAAATGCTCTCTATAAATATATATGTGTGTCTAATCAATCAGTGTGTGTGTACAAATATATAAATGCACATTATAAATGTATATGTGTGTCTAATCTATCAGTGTGTGTATACAAATATATAAATGCTCTCTATAAATGTATATGTGTCCAATCTATCAGTGTGTGTGTGTACAAATATGCAAATGTTCACTATAAATGTATATATGTGTCTAATTTAGCAGTGTGTATATGTGTGTACAAATATATAACTACTCTCTATAAATAATATACTACCAGTGTGAGTGTACAAATATATAAATGCTCTCTATAAATGTATATGTATGTCTAATCTATCAGTGTGTGTGTACAAATATATACATGCTCTCTATAAATTTATATGTGTGTCTAATCTATCAGTGTGTGTGTGTACAAATATATAAATGCTCTCTGTATATGTATATGTGTGTCAAATCTATCAGTGTGTGTGTGCAAATATATACATGAACTCTATAAATGTATATGTGTGTCTATACTATCAGTGTGTGTATGTACAAATATATAAATGCTCTCCATAAATGTGTATGTGTGTCTAATCTATCAGTGTGTGTGTGTATAAATATATAAATGCTATCTATAAATGTATATGTGTGTCTAATCTATCAGTGTGTGTGTGCAAATATATAAATGTTCTCTATAAATGTATATGTGTGTCTAATCTATCAGTGTGTGTGTGTACAAATATATAAATGCTCTCTATAAATGTATATGTGTGTCTAATCTATCATAGTGTGTGTGTATAAATATATAAATGCTATGTGTAAATGTATGTTTGTATAATCTATCAGTGTGTGTGTGTACAAATATATAAATGCTCTCTATAAATGTATATGTGTGTCTAATCTATCAGTGTGTGTGTACAAATATATAAATGCTCTCTATAAATGTATATGTGTGTCTAATCTATCAGTGTATGTGTGTGTATAAATATATAAATGCTCTATATAAATGTATATGTGTGTCTAATCTATCAATGTGTATGTACAAATATGTAAATGCTCTCTATAAATGTATATGTGTGTCTAATCTATCAGTGTGTCTGTGTACAAATATATAAATGCTCTTTATAAATGTATATGTGTGTCTAATCTATCAGTGTGTGTGTGTATAAATATATAAATGCTCTTTATAAATGTATATGTGTGTCTAATCTATCAGTGTGTGTGTATAAATATATAAATGCTATCATGAATGTATATGTTTGTCTAATATATCAGTGTGTGTGTACAAATATATAAATGCTCCCTGTAAATGTGTATGTGTGTCTAATCTATCAGTGTGTGTGTGTGCAAATATATAAATGCTCTCTATAAATGTATATGTGTGTCTAATCTATCAGTGTGTGTGTACAAATATATAAATGCTCTCTATAAATGTATATGTGTGTCTAATCTATCAGTGTGTGTGTGTGCAAATATATAACTGCTCTCTATAAATGTATATGTGTGCCTAATCTATCAGTGTGTGTGTGAACAAATATATAAATGCTCTGTATAAATGTATATGTGTGTCTAATCTATCAGTGTGTGTGTGTACAAATATATACATGCTCTCTATAAATGTATATGTGTGTCTAATCTATCAGTGTGCTTGTGTACAAATATATAAATGCTCTCTATAAATGTATATGTGTGTCTAATCTATCAGTGTGTGTGAGTACAAATATATAAATGCTCTCAATAAATGTATATGTGTGTCTAATCTATCAGTGTGTGTGTACAAATATATACATGCTCTCTATAAATGTATATGTGTGTCTAATCTATCAGTGTGCTTGTGTACAAATATATAAATGCTCTCTATAAATGTATATGTGTGTCTAATCTATCAGTGTGTGTGTGTACAAATATATAAATGCTCTCTGTAAATGTATATGTGTGTCAAATCTATCAGTGTGTGTGTACAAATATATAAATGCTCTCTATAAATGTATATGTGTGTCTAATCTATCAGTGTGTGTGTGTGTATACAAATATATACATGCTCTGTATAAATGTATATGTTTGTCTAATCTATCAGTGTGTGTGTACAAATATATAAATGCTCTATATAAATGTATATGTGTGTCTAATCTATCAGTGTGTGTGTGTACAAATATATAAATGCTCTCTATAAATGTATATGTGTGTCTAATCTATCAGTGTGTGTGTACAAATCTATAAATGCTCTCTATAAATGTATATGTGTGTTTAATCTATCAGTGTGTGTGTGTACAAATATATAAATGCTCTCTATAAATGTATATGTGTGTCTAATCTATCAGTGTGTGTTTGTACAAATATATAAATGCTCTCTATAAATGTATATGTGTGTCTAATCTATCAGTGTGTGTGTACAAATATATAAATGCTCTCTATAAATGTATATGTGTGTCTAATCTATCAGTGTGTGTGTACAAATATATAAATGCTCTATAAATGTATATGTGTGTCTAATCTATCAGTGTGTGTGTACAAATATATAAATGCTCTATAAATGTATATGTGTGTCTAATCTATCAGTGTGTGTGTGTACAGATATATACATGCTCTCTATAAATGTATATGTGTGTCTAATCTATCAGTGTGTGTGTATACAAATATATTAATGCTCTCTATAAATGTATATGTGTGTCTAATATATCAGTGTGTGTGTGTGTGCAAATATATAACTGCTCTCTATAAATGTATATGTGTGTCTAATCTATCAGTGTGTGTATGTACAAATCTATAAATGCTCTCTATAAAAGTATATATGTGTCTAATCTATCAGTGTGTGTGTACAAATATATAAATGCTCTCTATAAATGTATATGTGTCTAATCTATCAGTGTGTGTGTGTACAAATATATAAATGCTCTCTATAAATGTAAATGTGTGTCTAATCTATCAGTGTGTGTGTACAAATATTTAAATGCTCACTATAAATATATATGTGTGTCTAATCTATCAGTGTGTGTGTGTACAAATATATAAATGCTCTCTATAAATGTATATGTGTGTCTAATCTATCAGTGTGTGTGTACAAATCTATAAATGCTCTCTATAAATGTATTTATGTGTCTAATCTATCAGTGTGTGTGTGTACAAATATATAAATGCTCTCTATAAATGTATATGTGTGTCTAATCTATCAGTGTGTGTGTGTACAAATATATAAATGCTCTCTATAAATGTATATGTGTGTCTAATCTATCAGTGTGTGTTTGTACAAATATATAAATGCTCTCTATAAATGTATATGTGTGTCTAATCTATCAGTGTGTGTACAAATATATAAATGCTCTCTATAAATGTATATGTGTGTCTAATCTATCAGTGTGTGTGTACAAATATATAAATGCTCTATAAATGTATATGTGTGTCTAATCTATCAGTTTGTGTGTACAAATATATAAATGCTCTATAAATGTATATGTGTGTCTAATCTATCAGTGTGTGTGTGTACAGATATATACATGCTCTCTATAAATGTATATGTGTGTCTAATCTATCAGTGTGTGTGTGAGCAAATATATAACTGCTCTCTATAAATGTATATGTGTGTCTAATCTATCAGTGTGTGTGAGTACAAATATATAAATGCTCTCAATAAATGTATATGTGTGTCTAAAGTATCAGTGTGTGTGTATAAATATATAAATGCTATCTATAAATGTATATGTTTGCCTAATCTATCAGTGTGTGTGTGTACAAATATATGAAAGCTCTCTATAAATGTATATGTGTGTCTAATATATCAGTGTGTGTGTACAAATATATAAATGCTCTCTATAAATGTATATGTGTGTCTAATCTATCAGTGTGTGTGTATTAATGTATACATGCTCTCTATAAATGTATATGTGTGTCTAATCAATCAGTGTGTGTGAACAAATATATAAATGCTCTCTATAAATGTATATGTGTCTAATCTATCAGTGTGTGTATACAAATATATAAATGCTCTCTATAAATGTATATGTGTGTCTAATCTATCAGTGTGTGTTCAAATATATAAATGCTCTCTATAAATGTATATGTGTGTCTAATCTATCAGTGTGTGTTCAAATATATAAATGCTCTCTATAAATGTATATGTGTGTCTAATCTATCAGTGTGTGTACAAATATATAAATGCTCTGTATAAATGTATTTGTGTATCTAATCTATCAGTGTGTGTGTGCAAATATATACATGCTCTCTATAAATATATGTGTGTCTAATCTATCAGTGTGCGTGTGTACAAAAATATAAATGCTCTCTGTAAATGTATACTTGTGTCTAATCTATCAATGTGTGTGTACAAATATATAAATGTTCACTATAAATGTATATGTGTGTCTAATCTATCAGTGTGTGTGTGAACAAATATATAAATGCTCTTTATAAATGTATAAGTGTGTCTAATCTATCAGTGTGTGTGTGAGCAAATATATAACTGCTCTCTATAAATGTATATGTGTGCCTAATCTATCAGTGTGTGTGAGCACAAATATATAATGCTCTCTAAAAATGTATATGTGTGTCTAATCTATCAGTGTGTGTGTGTACATATATATAAATGCTCTCTATAAATATATATGTGTGTCTAATCAATCAGTGTGTGTGTACAAATATATAAATGCACATTATAAATGTATATGTGTGTCTAATCTATCAGTGTGTGTATACAAATATATAAATGCTCTCTATAAATGTATATGTGTCCAATCTATCAGTGTGTGTGTGTACAAATATGCAAATGTTCACTATAAATGTATATATGTGTCTAATTTAGCAGTGTGTATATGTGTGTACAAATATATAACTACTCTCTATAAATAATATACTACCAGTGTGAGTGTACAAATATATAAATGCTCTCTATAAATGTATATGTATGTCTAATCTATCAGTGTGTGTGTACAAATATATACATGCTCTCTATAAATTTATATGTGTGTCTAATCTATCAGTGTGTGTGTGTACAAATATATAAATGCTCTCTGTATATGTATATGTGTGTCAAATCTATCAGTGTGTGTGTGCAAATATATACATGAACTCTATAAATGTATATGTGTGTCTATACTATCAGTGTGTGTATGTACAAATATATAAATGCTCTCCATAAATGTGTATGTGTGTCTAATCTATCAGTGTGTGTGTGTATAAATATATAAATGCTATCTGTAAATGTATATGTGTGTCTAATCTATCAGTGTGTGTGTGCAAATATATAAATGTTCTCTATAAATGTATATGTGTGTCTAATCTATCAGTGTGTGTGTGTACAAATATATAAATGCTCTCTATAAATGTATATGTGTGTCTAATCTATCATTGTGTGTGTGTATAAATATATAAATGCTATGTGTAAATGTATGTTTGTATAATCTATCAGTGTGTGTGTGTACAAATATATAAATGCTCTCTATAAATGTATATGTGTGTCTAATCTATCAGTGTGTGTGTACAAATATATAAATGCTCTCTATAAATGTATATGTGTGTCTAATCTATCAGTGTATGTGTGTGTATAAATATATAAATGCTCTATATAAATGTATATGTGTGTCTAATCTATCAATGTGTATGTACAAATATGTAAATGCTCTCTATAAATGTATATGTGTGTCTAATCTATCAGTGTGTCTGTGTACAAATATATAAATGCTCTTTATAAATGTATATGTGTGTCTAATCTATCAGTGTGTGTGTGTATAAATATATAAATGCTCTTTATAAATGTATATGTGTGTCTAATCTATCAGTGTGTGTGTATAAATATATAAATGCTATCATGAATGTATATGTTTGTCTAATATATCAGTGTGTGTGTACAAATATATAAATGCTCCCTGTAAATGTGTATGTGTGTCTAATCTATCAGTGTGTGTGTGTGCAAATATATAAATGCTCTCTATAAATGTATATGTGTGTCTAATCTATCAGTGTGTGTGTACAAATATATAAATGCTCTCTATAAATGTATATGTGTGTCTAATCTATCAGTGTGTGTGTGTGCAAATATATAACTGCTCTCTATAAATGTATATGTGTGCCTAATCTATCAGTGTGTGTGTGAACAAATATATAAATGCTCTGTATAAATGTATATGTGTGTCTAATCTATCAGTGTGTGTGTGTACAAATATATACATGCTCTCTATAAATGTATATGTGTGTCTAATCTATCAGTGTGCTTGTGTACAAATATATAAATGCTCTCTATAAATGTATATGTGTGTCTAATCTATCAGTGTGTGTGAGTACAAATATATAAATGCTCTCAATAAATGTATATGTGTGTCTAATCTATCAGTGTGTGTGTACAAATATATACATGCTCTCTATAAATGTATATGTGTGTCTAATCTATCAGTGTGCTTGTGTACAAATATATAAATGCTCTCTATAAATGTATATGTGTGTCTAATCTATCAGTGTGTGTGTGTACAAATATATAAATGCTCTCTGTAAATGTATATGTGTGTCAAATATATCAGTGTGTGTGTACAAATATATAAATGCTCTCTATAAATGTATATGTGTGTCTAATCTATCAGTGTGTGTGTGTGTATACAAATATATACATGCTCTGTATAAATGTATATGTTTGTCTAATCTATCAGTGTGTGTGTACAAATATATAAATGCTCTCTATAAATGTATATGTGTGTCTAATCTATCAGTGTGTGTGTGTACAAATATATAAATGCTCTCTATAAATGTATATGTGTGTCTAATCTATCAGTGTGTGTGTACAAATCTATAAATGCTCTCTATAAATGTATATGTGTGTTTAATCTATCAGTGTGTGTGTGTACAAATATATAAATGCTCTATATAAATGTATATGTGTGTCTAATCTATCAGTGTGTGTGTGTACAAATATATAAATGCTCTCTATAAATGTATATGTGTGTCTAATCTATCAGTGTGTGTGTACAAATCTATAAATGCTCTCTATAAATGTATATGTGTGTTTAATCTATCAGTGTGTGTGTGTACAAATATATAAATGCTCTCTATAAATGTATATGTGTGTCTAATCTATCAGTGTGTGTTTGTACAAATATATAAATGCTCTCTATAAATGTATATGTGTGTCTAATCTATCAGTGTGTGTGTACAAATATATAAATGCTCTCTATAAATGTATATGTGTGTCTAATCTATCAGTGTGTGTGTACAAATATATAAATGCTCTATAAATGTATATGTGTGTCTAATCTATCAGTGTGTGTTTACAAATATATAAATGCTCTATAAATGTATATGTGTGTCTAATCTATCAGTGTGTGTGTGTACAGATATATACATGCTCTCTATAAATGTATATGTGTGTCTAATCTATCAGTGTGTGTGTATACAAATATATTAATGCTCTCTATAAATGTATATGTGTGTCTAATATATCAGTGTGTGTGTGTGTGCAAATATATAACTGCTCTCTATAAATGTATATGTGCGTCTAATCTATCAGTGTGTGTATGTACAAATCTATAAATGCTCTCTATAAAAGTATATATGTGTCTAATCTATCAGTGTGTGTGTGTACAAATATATAAATGCTCTCTATAAATGTATATGTGTCTAATCTATCAGTGTGTGTGTGTACAAATATATAAATGCTCTCTATAAATGTAAATGTGTGTCTAATCTATCAGTGTGTGTGTACAAATATATAAATGCTCACTATAAATATATATGTGTGTCTAATCTATCAGTGTGTGTGTGTACAAATATATAAATGCTATCTATAAATGTATATGTGTGTCTAATCTATCAGTGTGTGTGTACAAATCTATAAATGCTCTCTATAAATGTATTTATGTGTCTAATCTATCAGTGTGTGTGTGTACAAATATATAAATGCTCTCTATAAATGTATATGTGTGTCTAATCTATCAGTGTGTGTGTGTACAAATATATAAATGCTCTCTATAAATGTATATGTGTGTCTAATCTATCAGTGTGTGTTTGTACAAATATATAAATGCTCTCTATAAATGTATATGTGTGTCTAATCTATCAGTGTGTGTGTACAAATATATAAATGCTCTCTATAAATGTATATGTGTGTCTAATCTATCAGTGTGTGTGTACAAATATATAAATGCTCTATAAATGTATATGTGTGTCTAATCTATCAGTGTGTGTACAAATATATAAATGCTCTATAAATGTATATGTGTGTCTAATCTATCAGTGTGTGTGTGTACAGATATATACATGCTCTCTATAAATGTATATGTGTGTCTAATCTATCAGTGTGTGTGTATACAAATATATTAATGCTCTCTATAAATGTATATGTGTGTCTAATATATCAGTGTGTGTGTGTGTGCAAATATATAACTGCTCTCTATAAATGTATATGTGTGTCTAATCTATCAGTGTGTGTATGTACAAATCTATAAATGCTCTCTATAAAAGTATATATGTGTCTAATCTATCAGTGTGTGTGTGTACAAATATATAAATGCTCTCTATAAATGTATATGTGTCTAATCTATCAGTGTGTGTGTGTACAAATATATAAATGCTCTCTATAAATGTATATGTGTGTCTAATCTATCAGTGTGTGTGTACAAATATATAAATGCTCACTATAAATATATATGTGTGTCTAATCTATCAGTGTGTGTGTGTACAAATATATAAATGCTCTCTATAAATGTATATGTGTGTCTAATCTATCAGTGTGTGTGTACAAATATATAAATGCTCACTATAAATATATATGTGTGTCTAATCTATCAGTGTGTGTGTGTACAAATATATAAATGCTCTCTATAAATGTAAATGTGTGTCTAATCTATCAGTGTGTGTGTACAAATATATAAATGCTCACTATAAATATATATATGTGTGTCTAATCTATCAGTGTGTGTGTGTACAAATATATAAATGCTCTCTATAAATGTATATGTGTGTCTAATCTATCAGAGTGTGTGTGTATAACTATAAAAATGCTCTCTATAAATGTATATGTGTGTCTAATCTATCAGTGTGTGTGTGTACAAATCTATAAATGCTCTCTATAAATGTATATGTGTCTAATCTATCAGTGTGTGTGTGTACAAATCTATAAATGCTCTCTATAAATGCATATGTGTGTCTAATCTATCAGTGTGTGTACAAATATATAAATGCTCTCTATAAATGTATATGTGTGTCTAATCTATCAGTGTGTGTGTACAAATATATAAATGCTCTCTATAAATGTATGTGTGTCTAATCTATCAGTGTGTGTGTGTACAAATATATAAATGCTCTCTATAAATGTATATGTGTGTCTAATCTATCATTGTGTGTGTACAAATCTATAAATGCTCTCTATAAATGTATATGTGTGTCTAATCTATCAGTGTGTGTGTACAAATCTATAAATGCTCTCTATAAATGTATATGTGTGTCTAATCTATCAGTATGTGTGTGTGTACAAATCTATAAATGCTCTCTATAAATGTATATGTGTGTCTAATCTATCAGTGTGTGTGTACAAATATATAAATGCTCTCTATAAATGTATATGTGTGTCTAATCTATCAGTGTGTGTGTACAAATATATAAATGATCTCCATAAATGTATATGTGTGTCTAATCTATCAGTGTGTGTGTGTACAAATCTATAAATGCTCTCTATAAATGTATGTGTGTCTAATCTATCAGTGTGTGTGTACAAATATATAAATGATCTCTATAAATGTATATGTGTGTCTAATCTATCAGTGTGTGTGTGTGCAAATATATAAATGATCTCTCTAAATGTATATGTGTGTCTAATCTATCAGTGTGTTTATACAAATATATAAATGCTCTCTATAAATGTATATGTGTGTCTAATCTATCAGTGTGTGTGTACAAATATATAAATGCTCTCTATAAATGTTTGTGTGTCTAATCTATCAGTGTGTGTGTACAAATATATAAAGGATCTCTATAAATGTATATGTGTGTCTAATCTATCAGTGTGTGTATGTACAAATATATAAATGCTCTCTATAAATGTATGTGTGTCTAATCTATCAGTGTGTGTATGTACAAATATATAAATGCTCTCTATAAATGTATATGTGTGTCTAAAGTATCAGTGTGTGTGTATAAATATATAAATGCTCTCTATAAATGTATGTGTGTCTAATCTATCAGTGTGTGTGTACAAATATATAAATGCTCTCTATAAATGTATGTGTGTCTAATCTATCAGTGTGTGTGTACAAATATATAAATGCTCTCTATAAATGTATATGTGTGTCTAATCTATCAGTGTGTGTATGTACAAATATATAAATGCACTCTATAAATGTATATGGGTGTCTAATCTATCAGTGTGTGTGTACAAATATATAAATGCTCTCTATAAATGTATATGTGTGTCTAATCTATCAGTGTGTGTATGTACAAATATATAAATGCTCTCTATAAATGTATATGTGTGTCTAATCTATCAGTGTGTGTGTACAAATATATAAATGCTCTCTATAAATGTATATATGTGTCTAATCTATTAGTGTGTGTGTATTAATGTATACATGCTCTCTATAAATGTATATGTGTGTCTAATCTATCAGTGTGTGTGTACAAATATATAAATGCTCTCTATAAATGTATATGTGTGTCTAATCTATCAGTGTGTGTATGTACAAATATATAAATGCTCTCTATAAATGTATGTGTGTCTAATCTATCAGTGTGTGTGTGTGTACAAATATATACATGCTCTCTATGGGGCATATTTATCAAGGTCTGGCGGACCTGATCCGATACTGCGGATCAGGTCCGCCAGACCTCGCTGAATACGGCGAGCAATACCCTCGCCGTATTCAGCATTGCACCAGCAGCTCACAAGAGCTGCTGGTGCAACGCCGTCCCCTGATGACTCACGGCCCATAGGCAGCCAGCAGGGGGGTGTCAAACAACCCGATTGTACTCGATCGGGTTGATTTCAGGCGATGTCTGTCCGCCTGCTCAGAGCAGGCGGACAGGTTATGGAGCAGCGGTCTTTGTGACCGCTGCTTCATAACTGCTGTTCTATAAATGCATAACTGCTCTCTATAAATGTATATATGTGTCTAATCTATCAGTGTGTGTGTGTACAAATATATAAATGTTCTCTATAAATGTATATGTGTGTTTAATCTATCAGTGTGTGTGTGTACAAATATATAAATGCTCTCTATAAATGTATATTTGTGTCTAATCTATCAGTGTGTGTGTGTACAAATATATAAATGCTCTCTATAAATGTATATGTGTGTCTAATCTATCAGTGTGTGTGTACAAATATATAAATGCTCTGTATAAATGTATATGTGTGTCTAATCTATCAGTGTGTGTGTGTATAAATATATAAATGTTCTCTATAAATGTATATGTGTGCCTAATCTATCAGTGTGTGTGAGTACAAATATATAAATGCTCTCTATAAATGTATATGTGTGTCTAATCTATCAGTGTGTGTGTGTACAAATATATAACTGCTCTCTATAAATGTATATGTGTGTCTAATATATCAGTGTGTGTGTACAAATATATAAATGCTCTATATAAATGTATATGTGTGTCTAATCTATCAGTGTGTGTGTATAAATATATAAATGTTCTCTATAAATGTATATGTGTGTCTAATCTATCAGTGTGTGTGTACAAATATATAAATGCTCTCTATAAATGTATATGTGTGTCTAATCTATCAGTGTGTGTATGTACAAATATATAAATGCTCTCTATAAATGTATATGTGTGTCTAATCTATCAGTGTGTGTGTACAAATATATAAATGCTCTCTATAAATGTATATGTGTGTCTAATCTATCAGTGTGTGTGTGCAAATATATAAATGCTCTCTATAAATGTATGTGTGTGTCTAATCTATCAGTGTGTGTATAAATATATAAATGCTCTCTATAAATGTATATGTGTGTCTAATCTATCAGTGTATGTGTGTGTGTGTACAAATATATAAATGTTCTCTATAAATGTATATGTGTGTCTAATCTATCAGTGTGTGTATACAAATATATAAATCCTCTGTATAAATGTATGTGTGTCTAATCTATCAGTGTGTGTGTACAAATATATACATGCTCTCTATAAATGTATATGTGTGTCTAATCTATCAGTGTGTATGTATACAAATATATAAATGCTCTCTATAAATGTATATGTGTGTCTAAAATATCAGTGAGTATGTATACAAATATATAAATGCTCTCTATAAATGTATATGTGTGTCTAATCTATCAGTGTGTGTGTACAAATATATAAATGTTCTCTATAAATGTATATGTGTGTCTAATCTATCAGTGTGTGTATACAAATATATAAATGCTCTGTATAAATGTATGTGTGTCTAATCTATCAGTGTGTGTGTACAAATATATACATGCTCTCTATAAATGTATATGTGTGTCTAATCTATCAGTGTGCTTGTGTACAAATATATAAATGCTCTCTATAAATGTATATGTGTGTCTAATCTATCAGTGTTTGTGTGTGTACAAATATATAAATGCTCTCTATAAATGTATATGTGTCTAATCTATCAGTGTTTGTGTGTGTACAAATATATAAATGCTCTCTATAAATGTAAATGTGTGTCTAATCTATTAGTGTGTGTGTATAAATATATAAATGCTCTCTAAAAATGTGTTTGTGTGTCTAATCTATTGGTGTATATGTGTACAAATATATTAATGCTCTCTATAAATGTATATGTGTGTCTAATCTATCAGTGTGTGTGTGTACAAATATATAAATGATCTCTATAAATGTATATGTGTGTCTAATATATCAGTGTGTGTGTATAAATATATAAATGCTATCTATAAATGTATATGGCCTAGATTTGGAGTTCGGCGGTAGCCGTCAAAACCAGCGTTAGAGGCTCCTAACGCTGGTTTTGGCCGCCCGCTGGTATTTGGAGTCAGTGATTAAAGGGTCTAACGCTCACTTTTCAGCCGCGACTTTTCCATACCGCAGATCCCCCTACGCCATTTGCGTATCCTATCTTTTCAATGGGATCTTTCTAACGCCGGTATTTAGAGTCGTTTCTGAAGTGAGCGTTAGAGCTCTAACGACAAAACTCCAGCCGCCTGAAAATAGCAGGAGTTAAGAGCTTTCTGGCTAACGCCGGTTCATAAAGCTCTTAACTACTGTACCCTAAAGTACACTAACACCCATAAACTACCTATGTACCCCTAAACCGAGGTCCCCCCACACCGCCGCCACTCGATTAAAATTTTTAACCCCTAATCTGCCGACCGCCACCTACGTTATACTTATGTACCCCTAATCTGCTGCCCCTAACCCCGCCGACCCCTGTATTACATTTATTAACCCCTAACCTGCCCCCCACAACGTCGCCGCCAGCTACTTAAAATAATTAACCCCTAATCTTCCGACCGCAAATCGCCGCCACCTACGTTATCCCTATGTACCCCTAATCTGCTGCCCTAACATCGCCGACCCCTATATTATATTTATTAACCCCTAATCTGCCCCCCTCAACGTCGCCGACACCTGCCTACACTTATTAACCCCTAATCTGCCGAGCGGACCTGAGCGCTACTATAATAAATGTATTAACCCCTAATCCGCCTCACTAACCCTATCATAAATAGTATTAACCCCTAATCTGCCCTCCCTAACATCGCCGACACCTAACTTCAATTATTAACCCCTAATCTGCCGACCGGAGCTCACCGCTATTCTAATAAATGTATTAACCCCTAAAGCTAAGTCTAACCCTAACACTAACACCCCCCTAAGTTAAATATAATTTTTATCTAACGAAATAAATTAACTCTTATTAAATAAATTATTCCTATTTAAAGCTAAATACTTACCTGTAAAATAAATCCTAATATAGCTACACTATAAATTATAATTATATTATAGCTATTTTAGGATTAATATTTATTTTACAGGCAACTTTGTTATTATTTTAACCAGGTACAATAGCTATTAAATAGTTAAGAACTATTTAATAGTTACCTAGTTAAAATAATAACAAATTTACCTGTAAAATAAATCCTAACCTCAGTTATAATTAAACCTAACACTACCCTATCAATAAAATAATTAAATAAACTACCTACAATTACCTACAATTAACCTAACACTACACTATCAATAAATTAATTAAACACAATTCCTACAAATAAATACAATTAAATAAACTAGCTAAAGTACAGAAAATAAAAAAATATTTACAAACATAAGAAAAATATTACAACAATTTTAAACTAATTACACCTACTCTAAGCCCCCTAATAAAATAACAAAGCCCCCCAAAATAAAAAATTCCCTACCCTATTCTAAATTAAAAAAGTTACAAGCATGCCCCAAGAATTTCAGCTCTTTTGCCTGTAAAAAAAAACATACAATACCCCCCCCCCAACATTACAACCCACCACCCACATACCCCTAATCTAACCCCAACCCCCCTTAAATAAACCTAACACTAAGCCCCTGAAGATCTTCCTACCTTGTCTTCACCATCCAGGTATCACCGATCCGTCCTGGCTCCAAGATCTTCATCCAACCCAAGCGGGGGTTGGCGATCCATAATCCGGTCCAGAAGAGGCTCCAAAGTCTTCCTCCTATCCGGCAAGAAGAGGACATCCGGACCGGCAAACATCTTCTCCAAGCGGCATCTTCGATCTTCTTCCATCCGGAGCGAAGCGGCAGGATCCTGAAGACCTCCAGCGCGGAACATCCATCCGGACCGACGACTGAACGACGAATGACTGTTCCTTTAAGGGACGTCATCCAAGATGGCGTCCCTCGAATTCCGATTGGCTGATAGGATTCTATCAGCCAATCGGAATTAAGGTAGGAATTTTCTGATTGGCTGATGGAATCAGCCAATCAGAATCTAGTTCAATCCGATTGGCTGATCCAATCAGCCAATCAGATTGAGCTCGCATTCTATTGGCTGTTCCGATCAGAAAATTCCTACCTTAATTCCGATTCTTGGAGCCAGGACGGATCGGTGATACCTGGATGGTGAAGACAAGGTAGGAAGATCTTCAGGGGCTTAGTGTTAGGTTTATTTAAGGGGGGTTTGGGTTAGATTAGGGGTATGTGGGTGGTGGGTTGTAATGTTGGGGGGGGGGTATTGTATGTTTTTTTTTACAGGCAAAAGAGCTGAAATTCTTGGGGCATGCCCCGCAAAGGGCCCTGTTCAGGGCTGGTAAGGTAAAAGAGCTTGTAACTTTTTTAATTTAGAATAGGGTAGGGAATTTTTTATTTTGGGGGGCTTTGTTATTTTATTAGGGGGCTTAGAGTAGGTGTAATTAGTTTAAAATTGTTGTAATATTTTTCTTATGTTTGTAAATATTTTTTTATTTTCTGTAACTTAGTTCTTTTTTATTTTTTATACTTTAGCTAGTTTATTTAATTGTATTTATTTGTAGGAATTGTGTTTAATTAATTTATTGATAGTGTAGTGTTAGGTTAATTGTAGGTAATTGTAGGTAGTTTATTTAATTATTTTATTGATAGGGTAGTGTTAGGTTTAATTATATCTTAGGTTAGGATTTATTTTACAGGTAAATTTGTTATTATTTTAACTAGGTAACTATTAAATAGTTCTTAACTATTTAATAGCTATTGTACCTGGTTAAAATAATTACAAAGTTGCCTGTAAAATAAATATTAATCCTAAAATAGCTATAATATAATTATAATTTATATTGTAGCTATATTAGGATTTATTTTACAGGTAAGTATTTATCTTTAAATAGGAATAATTTATTTAATAAGAGTTAATTTATTTCGTTAGATGTAAATTATATTTAACTTAGGGGGGTGTTAGTGTTAGGGTTAGACTTAGCTTTAGGGGTTAATCCATTTATTAGAATAGCGGTGAGCTCCGATCGGAAGATTAGGGGTTAATAATTGAAGTTAGGTGTCGGCGATGTTAGGGAGGGCAGATTAGGGGTTAATACTATTTATGATAGGGTTAGTGAGGCGGATTAGGGGTTAATAACTTTATTATAGTAGCGCTCAGGTCCGCTCGGCAGATTAGGGGTTAATAAGTGTAGGCAGGTGTCGGCGACGTTGTGGGGGGCAGGCTAGGGGTTAATAAATATAATATAGGGGTCGGCGGGGTTAGGGCAGCAGATTAGGGGTACATAGGGATAACGTAGGTGGCGGCGGTTTACGGAGCGGCAGATTAGGGGTTTAAATAAATATGCAGGGGTCAGCGATAGCGGGGGCGGCAGATTAGGGGTTAATAAGTGTAAGGCTAGGGGTGTTTAGACTCGGGGTACATGTTAGAGTGTTAGGTGCAGACGTAGGAAGTGTTTCCCCATAGGAAACAATGGGGCTGCGTTAGGAGCTGAACGCTGCTTTTTTGCAGGTGTTAGGTTTTTTTTCAGCTCAAACAGCCCCATTGTTTCCTATGGGGGAATCGTGCACGAGCACGTTTTTGAGGCCGGCCGCGTCCGTAAGCAACTCTGGTATCGAGAGTTGCTTTTGCGGTAAAAATGCTCTACGCTCCTTTTTTGGAGCCTAACGCAGCATTTGTTTGAACTCTCGATACCAGAGTTAATTTTATGGTGCGGCCAGAAAAAAGCCCGCGGAGCGTTAACAGCCCTTTTACCGCCGAACTCCAAATCTAGGCCAATGTGTGTCGAATCTATTAGTGTGTGTGTATAAATATATAAATGCTCTCTATAAATATATATGTGTGTCTAATCTATCTGTGTCTGTATACAAATATATAAATGCTCTCTATAAATGTGTATATGTGTCTAATCTATCAGTGTGTGTGTGTACAAATATATAAATGCTCTCTATAAATGTATATGTGTGTCTAATCTATCAGTGTGTGTGAGTACAAATATATAAATGCTCTCAATAAATGTATATGTGTGTTTAAAGTATCAGTGTGTGTGTGTATAAATATATAAATGCTATCTATAAATGTATATGTTTGCCTAATCTATCAGTGTGTGTGTATACAAATATATGAAAGCTCTCTATAAATGTATATGTGTGTCTAATATATCAGTGTGTGTGTACAAATATATAAATGCTCTCTATAAATGTATATGTGTGTCTAATCTATCAGTGTGTGTGTATTAATGTATACATGCTCTCTATAAATGTATATGTGTGTCTAATCTATCAGTGTGTGTGAACAAATATATAAATGCCCTCTATAAATGTATATGTGTCTAATCTATCAGTGTGTGTATACAATTATATAAATGCTCTCTATAAATGTATATGTGTCTAATCTATCAGTGTGTGTGAGTACAAATATATAAATGCTCTCTAAAAATGTATATGTATGTCTAATCTATCAGTGTGTGTGTACAAATATATAAATGCTCTCTAAAAATGTATATGTGTGTCTAATCTATCAGTGTGTGTGAGTACAAATATATAAATGCTCTCTAAAAATGTATATGTATGTCTAATCTATCAGTGTGTGTGTACAAATATATAAATGCTCTCTAAAAATGTATATGTGTGTCTAATCTATCAGTGTGTGTGTACAAATATATAAATGCTCTATAAATGTATATGTGTTTCTAATCTATCAGTGTGTGTGTACAAATATATAAATGTTCACTATAAATGTATATGAGTGTCTAATCTATCAGTGTGTGTGTGTACAAATATATACATGCTCTCTATAAATGTATATGTGTGTCTAATCTATCAGTGTGTGTGTACAAATATATAAATGCTCTATAAATGTATATGTGTTTCTAATCTATCAGTGTGTGTGTACAAATATATAAATGTTCACTATAAATGTATATGAGTGTCTAATCTATCAGTGTGTGTATACAAATATATAAATGCTCTCTATAAATGTATATGTGTTTAATCTATCAGTGTGTGTGTACAAATATATAAATGCTCACTATAAATATATATATGTTTCTAATCTATCAGTGTGTGTGTGTACAAATATATAAATGCTCTCTATAAATGTATATATGTGTCTAATCTATCAGTGTGTGTGAGTACAAATATATAAATGCTCTCAATAAATGTATATGTGTGTCTAAAGTATCAGTGTGTGTGTGTATAAATATATAAATGCTATCTATAAATGTATATGTTTGCCTAAACTATCAGTGTGTGTGTACAAATATATGAAAGCTCTCTATAAATGTTTATGTGTGTCTAATATATCAGTGTGTGTGTACAAATATATAAATGCTCTCTATAAATGTATATGTGTGTCTAATCTATCAGTGTGTGTGTATTAATGTATACATGCTCTCTATAAATGTATATGTGTGTCTAATCAATCAGTGTGTGTGAACAAATATATAGATGCTCTCTATAAATGTATATGTGTCTAATCTATCAGTGTGTGTATACAAATATATAAATGCTCTCTATAAATGTATATGTGTGTCTAATCTATCAGTGTGTGTTCAAATATATAAATGCTCTCTATAAATGTATATGTGTGTCTAATCTATCAGTGTGTGTGTGTACAAATATATAAATGCTCTCTATAAATGTATATGTGTGTCTAATCTATCAGTGTGTGTACAAATATATAAATGCTCTGTATAAATGTATATGTGTGTCTAATCTATCAGTGTGTGTACAAATATATAAATGCTCTCTATAAATGTATATGTGTCTAATCTATCAGTGTGTGTATACAAATATATAAATGCTCTCTATAAATGTATATGTGTGTCTAATCTATCAGTGTGTGTACAAATATATAAATGCTCTATATAAATGTATATGTGTGTCTAATCTATCAGTGTGTGTGTGTACAAATATATAAATGCTCTCTATAAATGTATATGTGTGTCTAATCTATCAGTGTGTGTACAAATATATAAATGCTCTGTATAAATGTATTTGTGTATCTAATCTATCAGTGTGTGTGTGCAAATATATACATGCTCTCTATAAATATATGTGTGTCTAATCTATCAGTGTGCGTGTGTACAAAAATATAAATGCTCTCTGTAAATGTATACTTGTGTCTAATCTATCAATGTGTGTGTACAAATATATAAATGTTCACTATAAATGTATATGTGTGTCTAATCTATCAGTGTGTGTGAACAAATATATAAATGCTCTTTATAAATGTATATGTGTGTCTAATCTATCAGTGTGTGTGTGAGCAAATATATAACTGCTCTCTATAAATGTATATGTGTGCCTAATCTATCAGTGTGTGTGTGCGCACATATATAATGCTCTCTAAAAATGTATATGTGTGTCTAATCTATCAGAGTGTGTGTGTACAAATATATAAATGCTCTATAAATATATATGTGTGTCTAATCAATCAGTGTGTGTGTACAAATATATAAATGCACATTATAAATGTATATGTGTGTCTAATCTATCAGTGTGTGTATACAAATATATAAATGCTCTCTATAAATGTATATGTGTCCAATCTATCAGTGTGTGTGTGTACAAATATACAAATGTTCACTATAAATGTATATGTGTGTATGTGTGTGTACAAATATATAACTACTCTCTATAAATAATATACTATCAGTGTGAATGTACAAATATATAAATGCTCTCTATAAATGTATATGTATGTCTAATCTATCAGTGTGTGTGTACAAATATATACATGCTCTCTATAAATTTATATGTGTGTCTAATCTACCGCTGCTTCATAACTGCTGTTCTATAAATGCATAACTGTTCTCTATAAATGTATATATGTGTCTAATCTATCAGTGTGTGTGTGTACAAATATATAACTGCTCTCTATAAATGTATATGTGTGTATAATCTATCAGTGTGTGTGTGTACAAATATATAAATGCTCTCTATAAATGTATGTGTGTCTAATCTATCAGTGTGTGTGTGTACAAATATATAGATTCTCTCTATAAATGTATATATGTGTCTAATCTATCAGTGTGTGTGTGTACAAATATATAACTGCTCTCTATAAATGTATATGTGTGTCTAATCTATCAGTGTGTGTATGTATAAATATATAAATGTTCTCTATAAATGTATATGTGTGTCTAATCTATCAGTGTGTGTGTATACAAATATATAAATGATCTCTATAAATGTATATGTGTGTCTAATCTATCAGTGTGTGTGTGTGCAAATATATAAATGTTCTCTATAAATGTATATGTGTGTCTAATCTATCAGTGTGTGTGTGTACAAATATATAAATGCTCTCTATAAATGTATATGTGTGTCTAATCTATCAGTGTGTGTGTGTACAAATATATAAATGCTCTCTATAAATATATATGTGTGTCTAATCTATCAGTGTGTGTGTGTACAAATATATAAATGTTCTCTATAAAGGACTATGAGGCCGAGAACAGCCGAATTCTGAGTGATAGGAACACGTATGAGGAACTGAAAAGAAACCCTATGGACCAATATAAGAGTGAACTTATAGATCTATTAAAGGAGGCCAATGAAGAAGGGATACTGAATGATAAGGAATTCAATTATTTGAATATAAAGTACCCGATCATACCGATACTATACCACCTACCCAAGATCCACAAATCCCTAACCAGACCTCCCGGAAGACCAATAATTTCGGGAATAGGATCCTTGAGTTGCAACTTGTCGGAATATATAGACCAACATCTACAGAAAATCGTCAAGAAGTTACCCTCATATCTAAGGGACTCGACACAGGTCTTGAACCTGATAGAAGATATACCCTGGAAGGATGGCTATATATTGGCATCATGTGACGTGACGTCACTGAATACGAGCATCCCGCATGAGGAGGGAATCGAAGCAGTGAAGTTCTTTCTGGATAAAGAGCCCGATATACCGACTAAACAGAATGAGTTCATACTGGAGAGTATACGGTATATTCTTACACACAATTTCTTCAGTAATAATGGAAAATTCTACCTACAAACCTGTGGAACAGCCATGGGGACCAGGTTCGCGCCCAGCTATGCGAATCTCTATATGGGAAAATGGGAGCAAATATTCTGGGACTCCTGTCCAGCGGGCGCGGACCTGGTCCTCTACAGGCGGTATATAGATGACATCATTCTTATCTGGAAGGGCACCATGGAAGATCTGGTGTATACCATCGAAATCATGAATAAGAACGACATGAATCTAAAGTTCACATATGAATGCAGCCAAACAGCTTTAACATTCCTTGATTTGAGAATAGAGGCGAAATGTGGAAAACTGGAAACATCAACCCACTTTAAGGAAGTGGACAGTAACAATTATGTCCACAAAGAAAGCTGCCACCTGGGTAGATGGAAGTACAATATCCCAAAGGGACAGATGTTACGGATGAGAAAGAACTGCTCCGACCCCTCCAAGTGGGAAGAACAAGCTTCAATAATAAAGGAGAAATTCATAGAGAGAGGATATGACGAGAAAATGCTGGATGAGAAAATCAACGAAGTAAGGAAAATAGAAAGGAAAGAACTCACCAAATATAAAGATAAGGTGAAGAACAAATCCTATAGAGATGACTTCAATATAGCAATGATAACGGAGTACAGTGAGAATAAACACATTATAGAGGATATATTCCGGAAGCATTGGGCGCTGCTTAAAGATGACGAGGTCCTAGGAAATAAATTGCCAGAAAATCCAAGATTCATATATAGAAAAACAAAAAATCTAAAGACAAGACTGGCACCTAGCCTCCAAAAGAAAACACCTGGAGGAATAGTAGATGTGTTTGGTAAGAAGGTGAAAGGATTCTTCCCTTGCCACACGTGCAAAGCCTGCAAGTGTGGGATGAAAACAACTAAATTTAACTCCTATAACACCAAGGAGGAATTTAAAATTCAAGATCTGATAAGATGTAAGGACAGAGGAGTGATCTACCTACTGCAATGCCCATGTGGACTACAATACATAGGGCAGACGTCCAGGACCCTTAGAGACAGGATCCGGGAACACCTGTTGATGATTGAAAAAAGAAACATGGATACTCCACTATACCATCATTTTGCGACCCAACATCAAGGAAATATCAACACATTGAGATACATAGGAATCCAAATAGTAGCCAGGAATTGGAGAGGTGGCAACTACGAAAAACAACTATTAACCAATGAATCTAAATGGATATTCTTAATGGACTGCCTGCACCCAAAAGGTCTTAACAATAAAGAGGACCTTTCCCATCTGTTGAACTTCTGAACATAGGTCTTGATTAAAACCAATTTGTTGCACGTTTGTGCAAAATAACACAACCCTATGTGGGAAGGAAGAAATATCTACTATAAAGAACTGTACATACTCCTCTCTCTCTATCTCCTAAACGATTATTCACTCCCTTCCCTCTTTCTCTTGGTATGATCATTGTAAACCAGATTTGACCACATGTATTAGTGATCACCTGGTCCACTTTGATTTGGAATTAGACGACTGATTTCCCCTAACCCTCCGAGTACCAATTAGTGTTTACTATCCGAAATCCCCCCTCAAATAAGTAGGAGGACAACTATGAATATTTTTGAATATTTTTGACCATTGACGATTTACTTAACATCTAGGGAGGTGTTTCCCTTAATCAAAGATAATTAATGAGTACAACCGTATCTGTAATCCCCCTTTTGACCAGTGACGATTTACTTAACATCTAGGAAGGTGTTTCCCTCAGTCAAAGATAATTAATGAGTACTACCGTATCTGAAATCCCGCTTATAAAAGTATGGGGATAACTATAAACTTTATCGTGATTATTCAGCTAACATCTAGGAAGCTGTTTCCCATGTTCTTAGATAGCAAGTATTTGCTACATTAATAAGTGATAAGATCTAAAAATCTTATCTATCAAATAGATCGTCTCTAACAGAAACAACAATCCCCAACAGATAAAGCCCCCCTCAAAAGGTTAGCAAAACTATGGTACATATTTGTACACGTATACATGCAGCTTGATGAGCCCAAGTGACAATCCTGCAAGGGATCAAAACAAATTGGTCCAAAAAGTTTTTTTAAAAAAAGTTCTAATTCAATAATCTAAATATAATATTCGTTTATTACTTAGTTATTCGCAGAAAATATAGAAGAAGTAATAATGAAACTACAGTACCCAAATAACAAGCCTTTAAAACAAATACATTAACGTGTAATAGACACTTCTGATAGATGCATATTTTGCCCCAATTGTGCATATACAGCTTATGGAATTATGGAGCTAAACCCGCAAGGAATTAAACTTACCAAAACTTTAATCTAAAGGATTCCCTATAAATAATCGAACATGATATAACTGCATCTAACAACCGATACAGACATTCGAATTCAGTGGAACCCATCCCTTTAAGACAAGTTTAAAGACAGGGTTAGAATTTGATGGTACAGGCACTTAGATTTGTTAGATTTATATATTGTAACTCCCTCTCCCGGAACGCACTTTACCTCTTAAAAACACAGTGGCGAGTAGCCATAGAAATACTCTTAGAGATCCAATTGTGACATAAACATTAACTATTCCATCTGGAGGAATACGATAGATACAACTATCAGACTCATTTCGGGTATAAAACTCTTAATGTGTATGTCTGATCCGCTACATGACACTTTCTCGGTTACCTAGGAAACAAACAAAGCTTCAAAATCGCACCCTCCGAAATACACCAATAGGGACATACCATTTCCCACTACCTTATAATCATTGGGGAAAATCACCCAATAGGATTAACGTACACGCACACACCCATTTCACACGGACGAAATCGCACAAAGGTTGGTCCTCTTATTATAAAACACATATTTGTGTGAATTATGCCACTAAGATTCTGAATATTGGGTATAATTGTAGGATGTATAAACAGATCTGTAATGAATGTGATCTTTGTAAATACAGACCGGAAGTTATTGTACAGGATAGACCGGAAGTAACTTCCGTAACTTGGACACGAAAATTTGTACACACAAATTATAGGCACATAATTAAATGCCGTAGAATTGCTAACCGATATTTTATGGCCATGATTAGCAGTAAACAGGAAACTTAGTTAATATAATTTTAACGAGTAACTAAACAGGAAACAGAATACTGCGCAATCACTTCCGGTTCATATTTGACAAAAGGGTATAAAAGAGTACCCAGGACAATAGAATCCAGTCTTGAAAAAGGTCTAGCACAGACCGAAACGCGTCGACTGGTGAGTCTTGCTCCTTCTTATTACTTTGGGACTTTACGCTCTGCACTATTGTGTGTTTGTTTTCCATTTTTAGGTTTTTCGGGTCGGTCGGGCCCTTGATGAAAAATTTACTTTTACAGCACCATCACCTGGTATTATTTCAGGCTGCCACTATTTCACAGGAGATAACAGAAATTTATCAGGAACACAGCAATATATTTTTTATTACAGTGGCCACTGTTTCTTCACTCCTTTTTTCACGTTAGGATTGGTTGGACTGAACATTATTTTCCAAAGGACTGTTTTTGTTTGCCATTGTTTTTGCTATTGATCTATTTTATTTTTTATTTTTTATTTTTTATTGATTTGTATTGATTGTACATTTTTATGTGATTCACTGAATGTCACACCACTCACACGTGCCACTAACTTTGATTATTAGGTAACACTAATGTGTATGTAGGACACACATGAAAATTTCTTTTCACATTACGGCCACCTAGGTTTATCATTTCTATTACCACCTTTAGCAAGGTTGAGCATTCTTCTTCTCCAATCTTTTGTTGCATCACCACTGCACATCACATTCTCAAATTAGTCTCTGGGTGATCGTTACTGATATACCGAGGAACACACAAGGTTCTCTAACAGCCCCTAACGAGGCGAGCCCCACCTGTAGCAAGGTGATAGAAGAATAAAGATCCCATAATAGGGGGATCGGTCAGACGCAACCTTTGGTTTTAATTCAATTTATTTTATTGTATTTATTTTACGTTTTTCAATTGTAACATGGATCCATGCTTGTAATATTAAAGTGTTATTTTTATATATAGTTGTTAATCTGTTTTTACTAGCTCTAGACCCAGCCTTATAGGCGCTTTGGATCTTGTTATCCTATCTTTATTATATCTATTGACTACTAGGAGTCAATACCCAAAGCTAGGGTCACTTTGGGGTAGGCGCTGAGTGTATCACCCACTGTTACCATGTGTCTAATCTATCAGTGTGTGTGTTTACAGATATATAAATGCTCTCTATAAATGTATGTGTGTCTAAGCTATCAGTGTGTGTATGTACAAATATATAAATGCTCTCTATAAATGTATATGTGTGTCTAATCTATCAGTGTGTGTGTGTACAAATATATACATGCTCTCTATGAGGCATATTTATCAAGGTCTGGCGGACCTGATCCGATACTGCGGATCAGGTCCGCCAGACCTCGCTGAATACGGCGAGCAATACCCTCGCCGTATTCAGCATTGCACCAGCAGCTCACAAGAGCTGCTGGTGCAACGCCGTCCCCTGCAGACTCGCAGCCAATAGGCAGCCAGCAGGGGGGTGTCAATCAAACCGATTGTACTCGATCGGGTTGATTTCAGGCGATGTCTGTCCGCCTGCTCAGAGCAGGCGGACAGGTTATGGAGCAGCGGTCTTTGTGACCGCTGCTTCATAACTGCTGTTCTATAAATGCATAACTGTTCTCTATAAATGTATATATGTGTCTAATCTATCAGTGTGTGTGTGTACAAATATATAACTGCTCTCTATAAATGTATATGTGTGTATAATCTATCAGTGTGTGTGTGTACAAATATATAAATGCTCTCTATAAATGTATGTGTGTCTAATCTATCAGTGTGTGTGTACAAATATATAGATTCTCTCTATAAATGTATATATGTGTCTAATCTATCAGTGTGTGTGTGTACAAATATATAACTGCTCTCTATAAATGTATATGTGTGTCTAATCTATCAGTGTGTGTATGTATAAATATATAAATGTTCTCTATAAATGTATATGTGTGTCTAATCTATCAGTGTGTGTGTATACAAATATATAAATGATCTCTATAAATGTATATGTGTGTCTAATCTATCAGTGTGTGTGTGTACAAATATATAAATGTTCTCTATAAATGTATATGTGTGTCTAATCTATCAGTGTGTGTGTGTACAAATATATAAATGCTCTCTAAAAATGTATATGTGTGTCTAATCTATCAGTGTGTGTGTGTACAAATATATAAATGCTCTCTATAAATATATATGTGTGTCTAATCTATCAGTGTGTGTGTGTACAAATATATAAATGTTCTCTATAAATGTATATGTGTGTCTAATCTATCAGTGTGTGTGTACAAATATATAAATGCTCTGTATAAATGTGTATGTGTGTCTAATCTATCAGTGTGTGTGTGTATAAATATATAAATGTTCTCTATAACTGTATATGTGTGCCTAATCTATCAGTGTGTGTGAGTACAAATATATAAATGCTCTCTATAAATGTATATGTGTGTCTAATCTATCAGTGTGTGTGTGTACAAATATATAACTGCTCTCTATAAATGTATATGTGTGTCTAATCTATCAGTGTGTGTGTGCAAATATATAAATGCTCTATATAAATGTATATGTGTGTCTAATCTATCAGTGTGTGTGTATAAATATATCAATGTTCTCTATAAATGTATATGTGTGTCTAATCTATCAGTGTGTGTGTACAAATATATAAATGCTCTCTATAAATGTATATGTGTGTCTAATCTATCAGTGTGTGTATGTACAAATATATAAATGCTCTCTATAAATGTATATGTGTGTCTAATCTATCAGTGTGTGTGTACAAATATATAAATGCTCTCTATAAATGTATATGTGTGTCTAATCTATCAGTGTGTGTGTGTGCAAATATATAAATGCTCTCTATAAATGTATGTGTGTGTCTAATCTATCAGTGTGTGTATAAATATATAAATGCTCTCTATAAATGTACATGTGTGTCTAATCTATCAGTGTGTGTGTGTGTGTGCAAATATATAAATGCTCTCTATAAATGTTTGTGTGCCTAATCTATGAGGACTATGATGTTATCAGTATAACTGAAACTTGGTGGGATGATTCACATGACTGGGCAGTTAACTTAGAGGGGTATACATTATTTAGGAGGGACAGGAATAATAAAAGGGGTGGAGGAATCTGCATGTATATTAAACCTGACCTTAAACCTACAATAAGGGAAGATATTTATGATACAAGTGACAATGTAGAGACCCTGTGGGTTGAAATAAAGAGTGGGGGGAAAAATCCTAAAAAAATATTACTAGGAACATGCTACAAGCCTCCCAACATTAGTGACCCAGAGGAAACTCAACTACTTATCCAAATAGGTAAGGCTGCTAATAACAGTGCTGTAATTATGGGAGATTTTAACTACCCTGATATAAACTGCGCCAATGAAACTAGTAATTCAGCTAAGGGGGATAGATTTTTAAATGTTCTCAGGGATAACTTCTTGTCACAATTAATAGAGGAGCCAACTAGGAGTAAAGCTATATTGGATTTAGTGCTATCAAACAATACAGATATAATATCAAACATAGAAGTTAAAGAACATTTGGGTAACAGTGATCATAACATGGTCACATTTGAAATCTATTTTCAAATGCAGTGTTTTAAAGGCTTAACTAAGACTTTTAATTTCAAGAAAGCAAAATTCAACGATTTAAGGAAATCATTAAATAATATAAATTGGGACAATGTATTTTCTAATAAAAATACAGAGAATAAATGGATAATATTTAAAAATGTGTTAAATAAATATACATATCAACACATACCATATGGTTATAAAAGTAAAAATAAAAAAACAAAGCCGTTATGGCTAAATAAAAATGTGTTAAGAGAAATTAGGAAAAAACGTAGGGCATTTAAATTATTTAAAGAAAATAGTACAGACTCAGCATACAATATTTATAAGGAATGTAACAAAGCATGCAAAAAAGCAATCAAATTAGCCAAAATTGAAAATGAAAAATTAATTGCTAAGGATTCTAAGTCTAACCCTAAAAGGTTCTTTAAGTACATAAATAGCAAAAAATCTAAGAAGGATAATATAGGTACATTAAAATGTTTGGAGGGTAGCATGATAAATAATGACAGGGAGAAGGCTGAGGTACTAAACCAGTTTTTTTCTTCAGTATACACAAGAGAGGAACCATTGAATGATACTTTTGAACATAATAGAACATGCCAGTCCATACCACTAACTGGGTTTTGTTTAGAGGATATCAGGAAAAAACTGGAAAATATTAAGGTAAATAAAACTCCAGGCCCAGATGGAATACACCCAAGGGTGTTAAGGGAACTTAGCACTGTTATAGACAAACCTTTACTCTTAATTTTTCAAGACTCATTATCCTCAGGCATGGTACCCCAGGATTGGCGTAAAGCTGATGTGGTGCCACTCTTCAAAAAGGGAAGCAGGGATGATCCAGGAAGCTATAGACCAGTTAGTCTGACATCAATAGTGGGGAAGATATTTGAAGGGATTATAAGGGATTATATTGATGAGCATATTCGGGTAAACAAGATTATGAGTTCTAATCAGCATGGCTTTAGGAGAAATAGATCATGTCAAACTAATCTAATTAGATTCTACGAGGAAGTAAGTAAAAATATAGATAAAGGGCAATCAGTGGATGTGATATACTTAGATTTTGCAAAGGCATTTGATACAGTGCCACATGAGAGATTAATGCACAAAATTAAGGGACTGGGAATAGCTGAAAATGTTAGCTCATGGATAAATAACTGGATAAAAGATAGGGAGCAACGAGCAGTAGTAAATGGATCATACTCAGATTGGACAAAGGTAATCAGTGGCGTCCCCCAGGGATCAGTACTGGGCCCTGTTCTTTTTAATATTTTTATAAATGACTTGGAGCAAGGATTAAATAGCGACATCTCTATTTTTGCAGATGATACTAAGTTAAGTAAGGTCATAAGGTCAGAGCAGGACGAACTGTCTTTACAAAGGGATTTGCTAAAATTAGAACTATGGGCAAGTGAATGGAAAATGAGATTTAATACGGAAAAATGCAAGGTTCTACATTTTGGAAGTAAAAATAAGCAGGCTACGTATTTTTTAAATGGGACAAGACTTAGCCAAACACAGGAGGAAAGGGATTTGGGAGTAGTAATAGATAACAAGCTAAAGATGGGTGCACAATGCAGGGCAGCGGCTTCAAAGGCTAATAAGATACTAGCATGTATTAAAAGAGGCATTGATTCAAGGGAGGAAAGCATAATTCTGTCATTATATAAAGCCCTGGTAAGACCTCACCTTGAGCTTGGAGTGCAGTTCTGGGGACCAATTGCTAAAAAAGATATTGCAGAACTAGAAAAAGTTCAGAGAAGGGCCACAAAGCTAATAAGGGGATTGGAGAAATTAACCTATGAGGAGAGGCTAGCCAAACTGGGTCTGTTTTCTTTAGAAAAAAGGCGCTTGAGAGGTGACATGATTACTTTATATAAATATATTCAAGGCCCATATACAGAGATGGCAGAAGCTCTGTTTATTCCAAGAAAATTGTTTCTGACAAGAGGTCATAATTTAAGGTTGGAGGAAAGGAGATTTAATCTCCTGCAACGGAAACGTTTTTTCACTGTGAGAGCAATAAAATTGTGGAACTCATTACCAAAGGAGGTAGTGAATGCCAATACCATAGATACATTTAAAAATAGTCTGGATAAGTTTCTGTATACAAACAAAATTCATGGATATGATTGCTAGTATTAAATGGGTCACATTTTAATGGGGTTATTTAAGCTTAACTGGAGCTTTTTGTAAGTATTTTAGATTTGTATAGGTTGAACTCGATGGACTTCAGTCTTTTTTTTCAACCTTATCTACTATGTTACTATGTTAATCTATCAGTGTGTGTGTGTACAAATATATAAATGCTCTCTATAAATGTATATGTTTGTCTAATCTATCAGTGTGTGTATAAATATATAAATGCTCTCTATAAATGTATATGTGTGTCTAATCTATCAGTGTATGTGTGTGTGTGTACAAATATATAAATGCTCTCTATAAATGTATATGTGTGTCTAATCTATCAGTGTGTGTGTGCAAATATATAAATGCTCTCTATAAATGTTTGTGTGCCTAATCTATCAGTGTGTGTGAGTACAAATATATAAATGCTCTATAAATGTATATGTGTGTCTAATCTATCAGTGTGTGTGTGTACAGATATATAAATGCTCTCTATAAATGTATATGTGTGTCTAATCTATCAGTGTGTGTGTACAAATATATAAATGCTCTTTATAAATGTATATGTGTGTCTAATCTACACACAATGTAACATGACAAGAAAGTGAATACAATGTTACATGGCAAGAAGATGAATAAAATGTTCCATGGCAAGAAGGTGAATACAATGTTACATGACAAGAAGGTGAATACAATGTTACATGGCAAGAAGGTGAATACAATGTTACATGGCAAGAAGGTGAATACAATGTTACATGGCAAGAAGGTGAAGACAATGTTACATGACAAGAAGGTGAATACAATGTTACATGACAAGAAGCTGAATACAATGTTACACGACAAGAAGCTGAATACAATGTTACATGACAAGAAGCTGAATACAATGTTACACGACAAGAAGCTGAATACAATGTTACATGACAAGAAGCTGAATACAATGTTACACAACAAGAAGCTGAATACAATGTTACGTGGAAAGAAGGTGAATACAATGTTACATTACAAGAAGGTGAATACAATGTTACATGGCAAGAAGGTGAATACAATGTTACACAGCAAGAAGGTGAATGCAATGTTACATGGCAAGAAGATGAATAAAATGTTCCATGGCAAGAAGGTGAATACAATGTTACATGACAAGAAGGTGACAACAATGTTACATGACAAGAAGGTGTACACAATGTTACATGGCAAGAAGGTGAATACAATGTTACATGACAAGAAGGTGAATACAATGTTACATGACAAGAAGGTGAAGACAATGTTACATGACAAGAAGGTGTACACAATGTTACATGGCAAGAAGGTGAATACAATGTTACACAACAAGAAGCTGAATACAATGTTACGTGGAAAGAAGGTGAATACAATGTTACATGACAAGAAGGTGAATACAATGTTACATGACAAGAAGGTTAATACAATGTTACACAACAAGAAGGTTAATAAAATGTTACACGGCAAGAAGGTGAATACAATGTTACATGGCAAGAAGGTGAATACAATGTTACATGGCAAGAAGGTGAATACAATGTTACATGGCAAGAAGGTGAATACAATGTTACATGGCAAGAAGGTGAATACAATGTTACATGACAAGAAGGTGAATACAATGTTACATGGCAAGAAGGTGAATACAATGTTACACGGCAAGAAGGTGAATACAATGTTACACGGCAAGAAGGTGAATACATTGTTACATGGCAAGAAGGTGAATACAATGTTACGAGACAAGAAGGTCAATACAATGTTACATGACAAGAAGGTGAATACAATGTTACATGGCAAGAAGGTGAATACAATGTAACATGACAAGAAGGTGAATACAATGTTACATGGCAAGAAGATGAATAAAATGTTCCATGGCAAGAAGGTGAATACAATGTTACATGACAAGAAGGTGAATACAATGTTACATGGCAAGAAGATGAATAAAATGTTCCATGGCAAGAAGGTGAATACAATGTTACATGACAAGAAGGTGAATACAATGTTACATGGCAAGAAGGTGAATACAATGTTACATGGCAAGAAGGTGAAGACAATGTTACATGACAAGAAGGTGAATACAATGTTACATGACAAGAAGCTGAATACAATGTTACACGACAAGAAGCTGAATACAATGTTACATGACAAGAAGGTGAAGACAATGTTACATGACAAGAAGGTGAATACAATGTTACATGACAAGAAGCTGAACACAATGTTACACAACAAGAAGCTGAATACAATGTTACACAACAAGAAGCTGAATACAATGTTACGTGGAAAGAAGGTGAATACAATGTTACATTACAAGAAGGTGAATACAATGTTACATGGCAAGAAGGTGAATACAATGTTACACAGCAAGAAGGTGAATACAATGTTACATGGCAAGAAGATGAATACAATGTTCCATGGCAAGAAGGTGAATACAATGTTACATGGCAAGAAGGTGAATACAATGTTACATGGCAAGAAGGTGAATACAATGTTACATGACAAGAAGGTGAATACAATGTTACATGACAAGAAGGTGAAGACAATGTTACATGACAAGAAGGTGTACACAATGTTACATGGCAAGAAGGTGAATACAATGTTACACAACAAGAAGCTGAATACAATGTTACGTGGAAAGAAGGTTAATACAATGTTACATGACAAGAAGGTGAATACAATGTTACATGACAAGAAGGTGAAGACAATGTTACATGAAGAGAAGGTGTACACAATGTTACATGGCAAGAAGGTGAATACAATGTTACACAACAAGATAGTGAATACAATGTTACATGGCAAGAAGATGAATACAATGTTACACGGCAAGAAGGTGAATACAATGTTACATGGCAAGAAGGTGAATACAATGTAACATGACAAGAAGGTGAATACAATGTTACATGGCAAGAAGATGAATAAAATGTTCCATGGCAAGAAGGTGAATACAATGTTACATGACAAGAAGGTGAATACAATGTTACATGGCAAGAAGGTGAATACAATGTTACATGGCAAGAAGGTGAATACAATGTTACATAACAAGAAGGTGAATACAATGTTACATGGCAAGAAGGTGAAGACAATGTTACATGACAAGAAGGTGAATACAATGTTACATGACAAGAAGCTGAATACAATGTTACACGACAAGAAGCTGAATACAATGTTACATGACAAGAAGCTGAATACAATGTTACATGACAAGAAGGTGAAGACAATGTTACATGACAAGAAGGTGAATACAATGTTACATGACAAGAAGCTGAACACAATGTTACACGACAAGAAGCTGAATACAATGTTACATGACAAGAAGCTGAATACAATGTTACACAACAAGAAGCTGAATACAATGTTACATTACAAGAAGGTGAATACAATGTTACATGGCAAGAAGGTGAATACAATGTTACACGGCAAGAAGGTGAATGCAATGTTACATGGCAAGAAGATGAATAAAATGTTCCATGGCAAGAAGGTGAATACAATGTTACATGACAAGAAGGTGAATACAATGTTACATGACAAGAAGGTGAATACAATGTTACATGGCAAGAAGGTGAATACAATGTTACATGGCAAGAAGGTGAATACAATGTTACATGACAAGAAGGTGAATACAATGTTACATGACAAGAAGGTGAATACAATGTTACATGACAAGAAGGTGAAGACAATGTTACATGACAAGAAGGTGTACACAATGTTACATGGCAAGAAGGTGAATACAATGTTACACAACAAGAAGGTTAATACAATGTTACACAACAAGAAGGTGAATACAATGTTACATTACAAGAAGGTGAATACAATGTTACATGGCAAGAAGGTGAATACAATGTAACATGACAAGAAGGTGAATACAATGTTACATGGCAAGAAGATGAATAAAATGTTCCATGGCAAGAAGGTGAATACAATGTTACATGACAAGAAGGTGAATACAATGTTACATGGCAAGAAGGTGAATACAATGTTACATGGCAAGAAGGTGAATACAATGTTTTTACATGACAAGAAGGTGAATACAATGTTACATGGCAAGAAGGTGAATACAATGTTATGTGGAAAGAAGGTGAATACAATGTTACATTGCATGACAAGAAGGTGAATATAATGTTACATGACAAGAAGGTGACTACAATGTTACATGACAAGAAGCTGAATACAATGTTACATGGCAAGAAGGTGAATACAATGTTACATGACAAGAACCTTAATACAATGTTACATGACAAGAAGGTGAATACAATGTTACATGACACGAAGCTGAATACAATGTTACATTACATGACAAGAAGGTGAATGCAATGTTATATGACAAGAAGGTGACTAAAATGTTACATGACAAGAAGATGAATACAATGTTACATGACATGTAGCTGAATTCAATGTTACATGACAAGCAGGTGAATACAATGTTACATGACAAGAATCTGAATACAATGTCACATGGCAAGAAGCTGAATGCAATGTAACATGGCAAGAAGGTGAATACAATGTTACATGACATGAAGCTGAATACAATGTTACATGACAAGAAGATGAATTCAATGTTACGTGGAAAGAAGGTGAATACAAAGTTACATGACAAGAAGCTGAATACGTTACACAAGAATGTGAATATAATGTTACAGGACAAGAAGGTGAATACAATGTTACATTACAAGAAGGTGAATACAATGTTACATGGCAAGAAGCTGAATACAATGTTACACGACAAGAAGGTGAATACATTGTTACATTACAAGAAGGTGAATACATTGTTACATTACAAGAAGGTGAATACATTGTTACATTACAAGAAGGTGAATACAATGTTACATTACAAGAAGGTGAATACAATGTTACATTACAAGAAGGTGAATACAATGTTACACGACAAGAAGGTGAATACAATGTTACATGGCAAGAAGCTGAATACAATGTTACACGACAAGAAGGTGAATACAATGTTACAGGACAAGAAGGTGAATACAATGTTACATGACAAGAAGCTGAATACAATGTTACATGACAAGAAGCTGAATACAATGTTACATGGCAAGAAGCTGAATACAATGTTACACGACAAGAAGGTGAATACAATGTTACAGGACAAGAAGGTGAATACAATGTTACAGGACAAGAAGGTGAATACAATGTTACATGACAAGAAGCTGACTACAATGTTACATGGCAAGAAGCTAAATACAATGTTACACGACAAGAAGGTGAATACAATGTTACAGGACAAGAAGGTGAATACAATGTTACATGACAAGAAGCTGAATACAATGTTACATGACAAGATGGTGAATACAATGTTACATGGCAAGAAGCTGAATACAATGTTACATGACAAGAAGGTGAATACAATGTTACATGGGAAGAAGGTGAATACAATGTTACATGACAAGAAGCTGAATACAATGTTACGTGGAAAGAAGGTGAATACAATACTACATGACAAGAAGGTAAATACAATGTTACATTGCAAGAAACTGAATACAATGTTACATTACATGACAAGAAGGTGAATATAATGTTACATGACAAGAAGGTGACTACAATGTTACATGACAAGAAGGTTAATGCAAGTAACATGACAAGAAGCTGAATACAATGTTACATGACAAGAAGGTGAATACAATGTTACATGACAAGAAGCTGAATACAATGTAACATGACAAGAAGGTGAATACAATGTTACATTGCAAGAAACTGAATACAATGTTACATTACATGACAAGAAGGTGAATATAATGTTACATGACAAGAAGGTTAATGCAAGTAACATGACAAGAAGCTGAATACAATGTTACATTACATGACAAGAAGGTGACTACAATGTTACATGACAAGAAGGTTAATGCAAGTAACATGACAAGAAGCTGAATACAATTTTACATGACAAGAAGGTGAATACAATGTTACATGACAAGAAGCTGAATACAATGTTACGTGTCAATAAGGTGAATACAATGTTACACGGCAAGAAGGCGAATACAATGTTACATGGCAAGAAGGTGAATACAATGTTACAGGACAAGAAGGTGAATACAATGTCACATGGCAAGAAGCTGAATGCAATGTAACATGGCAAGAAGGTGAATACAATGTTACATGACAAGAAGGTGAATACAATGTTACATAACAAGAAGGTGAATACAATGTTACATGACAAGAAGGTGAATACAATGTTACATGACAAGAAGCTGAATACAATGTTACATGACAAGAAGGTGAATACAATGTTACATGACAAGAAGGTGAATACAATGTTACATTACAAGAAGGTGAATACAATGTTACATGGCAAGAAGCTGAATACAATGTTACACGACAAGAAGGTGAATACATTGTTACATTACAAGAAGGTGAATACATTGTTACATTACAAGAAGGTGAATACATTGTTACATTACAAGAAGGTGAATACAATGTTACATTACAAGAAGGTGAATACAATGTTACATTACAAGAAGGTGAATACAATGTTACACGACAAGAAGGTGAATACAATGTTACATTACAAGAAGGTGAATACAATGTTACATGGCAAGAAGCTGAATACAATGTTACACGACAAGAAGGTGAATACAATGTTACAGGACAAGAAGGTGAATACAATGTTACATGACAAGAAGCTGAATACAATGTTACATGACAAGAAGCTGAATACAATGTTACATGGCAAGAAGCTGAATACAATGTTACACGACAAGAAGGTGAATACAATGTTACAGGACAAGAAGGTGAATACAATGTTACAGGACAAGAAGGTGAATACAATGTTACATGACAAGAAGCTGACTACAATGTTACATGGCAAGAAGCTGAATACAATGTTACACGACAAGAAGGTGAATACAATGTTACAGGACAAGAAGGTGAATACAATGTTACATGACAAGAAGCTGAATACAATGTTACATGACAAGATGGTGAATACAATGTTACATGGCAAGAAGCTGAATACAATGTTACATGACAAGAAGGTGAATACAATGTTACATGGGAAGAAGGTGAATACAATGTTACATGACAAGAAGCTGAATACAATGTTACGTGGAAAGAAGGTGAATACAATACTACATGACAAGAAGGTAAATACAATGTTACATTGCAAGAAACTGAATACAATGTTACATTACATGACAAGAAGGTGAATATAATGTTACATGACAAGAAGGTGACTACAATGTTACATGACAAGAAGGTTAATGCAAGTAACATGACAAGAAGCTGAATACAATGTTACATGACAAGAAGGTGAATACAATGTTACATGACAAGAAGCTGAATACAATGTAACATGACAAGAAGGTGAATACAATGTTACATTGCAAGAAACTGAATACAATGTTACATTACATGACAAGAAGGTGAATATAATGTTACATGACAAGAAGGTTAATGCAAGTAACATGACAAGAAGCTGAATACAATGTTACATTACATGACAAGAAGGTGACTACAATGTTACATGACAAGAAGGTTAATGCAAGTAACATTACAAGAAGCTGAATACAATTTTACACGACAAGAAGGTGAATACAATGTTACATGACAAGAAGCTGAATACAATGTTACGTGTCAATAAGGTGAATACAATGTTACACGGCAAGAAGGTGAATACAATGTTACATGGCAAGAAGGTGAATACAATGTTACAGGACAAGAAGGTGAATACAATGCCACATGGCAAGAAGCTGAATGCAATGTAACATGGCAAGAAGGTGAATACAATGTTACATGACAAGAAGGTGAATACAATGTTACATAACAAGAAGGTGAATACAATGTTACATGACAAGAAGGTGAATACAATGTTACATGACAAGAAGCTGAATACAATGTTACATGACAAGAAGGTGAATACAATGTTACATGACAAGAAGGTGAATACAATGTTACATAACAAGAAGGTGAATACAATGTTACATGACAAGAAGGTGAATACAATGTTACATGACAAGAAGCTGAATACAATGTTACATGACAAGAAGGTGAATACAATGTTACAGGACAAGAAGGTGAATACAATGCTACATGACAAGAAGATGAATACAATGTTACGTGGAAAGAAGGTGAATACAAAGTTACATGACAAGAAGCTGAATATGTTACACAAGAATGTGAATACAATGTTACATGACAAGAAGGTGAATACAATGTTACAGGACAAGAAGGTGAATACAATGTTACATGACATGAAGCTGAATACAATGTTACATGACAAAAAGCTGAATACAATGTTACACGACAAGAAGGTGAATACAATGTTACAGGACAAGAAGGTGAATACAATGTTACATGACAAGAAGCTGAATACAATCTTACATGACAAGATCGTGAATACAATGTTACATGGCAAGAAGCTGAATACAATGTTACATGACAAGAAGGTGAATACAATGTTACATGAGAAGAAGGTGAATACAATGTTACATGACAAGATGGTGAATACAATATTATATGGCAAGAAGGTGAATACAATGTTACATGGCAAGAAGTTGAATACAATGTTACATGACAAGAAGCTGAATACAATTTTACATGACAAGAAGGTGAATACAATGTTACACTGCAAGAAGGTGAATACAATGTTACATGACAAGAAGGTGAATACAATGTTACAGGACAAGAAGGTTAATACAACGTTACATGACAAGAAGGTGAATACAATGTTACATGACAAGAAGGTGAATACAATGTTACAGGACAAGAAGGTGAATACAATGTTACATGACAAGAAGGTGAATACAATGTTACATGACAAGAAGGTGAATACAATGTTACAGGACAAGAAGGTGAATATAATGTTACAGGACAAGAAGGTGAATACAATGTTACATGACAAGAAGGTGAATACAATGTTACATGACAAGACGGTGAATACAATGTTACATGACAAGAAGGTGAATACAATGTTACAGGACAAGAAGGTGAATACAATGTTACATGACAAGAAGGTGAATACAATGTTACATGACAAGAAGGTGAATACAATGTTACAGGACAAGAAGGTGAATATAATGTTACAGTACAAGAAGGTGAATACAATGTTACATGACAAGAAGGTGAATACAATGTTACATGACAAGAACGTGAATACAATGTTACATGGCAAGAATGTGAATACAATGTTACATGACAAGAAGGTGAATACAATGTTACATGACAAGAAGGTGAATACAATGTTACATGGCAAGAAGGTGAATACAATGTTACATGACAAGAAGGTGAATACAATGTTACATGGCAAGAAGGTGAATACAATGTTACATGACAAGAAGGTGAATACAATGTTACATGACAAGAAGGTGAATACAATGTTACAGGACAAGAAGGTGAATACATTGTTACATGACAAGAATGTGAATACAATGTTACATGACAAGAAGGTGAATACAATGTTACATGACAAGAAGGTGAATACAATGTTACAGGACAAGAAGGTGAATACAATGTTACATGACAAGAAGGTGAATACAATGTTACATGACAAGAAGGTGAATACAATGTTACATGGCAATAAGGTGAATACATTGTTACATGGCAAGAAGGTGAATACAATGTTACATGACAAGAAGGTGAATACAATGTTACATGACAAGAAGGTGAATACAATGTTACAGGACAAGAAGGTGAATACATTGTTACATGACAAGAATGTGAATACAATGTTACATGACAAGAAGGTGAATACAATGTTACATGACTAGAAGATGAATATAATGTTACATGGCAAGAAGGTGAATATAATGTTACATGACAAGAAGATGAATACAATGTTACATGACAAGAAGGTGAATACAATGTTACATGGCAAGAAGGTGAATACAATGTTAAATGGCAAGAAGATGAATACAATGTTACATGGCAAGAAGGTGAATACAATGTTACATGGCAAGAAGGTGAATACAATGTTACAGGACAAGAAGGTGAATACAATGTTACATGGCAAGAAGGTGAATACAATGTTACAAGACAAGAAGGTGAATACAATGTTACAGGACAAGAAGGTGAATACAATGTTACATGACAAGAAGGTGAATATAATGTTACATGACAAGAAGGGGAATACAATGTTACATGACAAGAAGATGAATACAATGTTACATGGCAAGAAGGTGAATATAATGTTACATGACAAGAAGGGGAATACAATGTTACATGACAAGAAGATGAATACAATGTTACATGACAAGAAGGTGAATAGAATGTTACATGACAAGAAGGTGAATACAATGTTACATGACAAGAAGGTGAATACAATATTATATGGCAAGAAGCTGAATAGAATGTTACATGACAAGAAGGTGAATAGAATGTTACATGACAAGAAGCTGAATACAATGTTACATGACAAGAAGGTGAATACAATGTTACATGGCAAGAAGGTGAATACAATGTAACATGACAAGAAGGTGAATACAATGTTACATGGCAAGAAGGTAAATACAATGTTACATGACAAGAAGGTGAATACAATGTAACATGACAAGAAGGTGAATACAATGTTACATGGCAAGAAGGTGAATACAATGTTACATGGCAAGAAGGTGAATACAATGTTACATGACAAGAAGGTGAATACAATGTTACATGACAAGAAGGTGAATATAATGTTACATGACAAGAAGATGAATACAATGTTACAGGACAAGAAGGTGAATACAATGTTACAGGACAAGAAGCTGAATACAATGTTACATGGCAAGAAGGTGAATACATTGTTACATGGCAAGAAGCTGAATATAATGTTACATGACAAGAAGGTGAATACAATGTTACATGGCAAGAAGGTGAATACAATGTTACATGACAAGAAGGTGAATACAATGTTACATGACAAGAAGGTGAATACAATGTTACATGACAAGAAGGTGAATACAATGTTACATGACAAGAAGCTGAATATAATGTTACATGACAAGAAGGTGAATATAAGGTTACATGACAAGAAGATGAATACAATGTTACATGACAAGAAGATGAATACAATGTTACATGACAAGAAGGTGAATACAATGTTACATGACAAGAAGGTGAATATAATGTTACATGACAAGAAGGTGAATACAATATTATATGGCAAGAAGGTGAATAGAATGTTACATGACAAGAAGGTGAATACAATGTTACATGACAAGAAGGTGAATACAATGTTACATGACAAGAAGATGAATACAATGTTACATGACAAGAAGATGAATACAATGTTACATGACAAGAAGGTGAATGTAATGTTACATGACAAGAAGGTGAATATAATGTTACATGACAAGAAGGTGAATACAATATTATATGG
>NC_069499.1:34267062-34269562 GCF_027579735.1 Bombina bombina | reverse complement strand
CCATCACAATAAGACACTGAGGAGCATCATTACAGTCACATCTGCATTGTCAATGGAATCATTTCCATTTTAAGCTATTATTTCAGATACATGTGCGTTTGTTTTAGTTACTGTACCCAGTGTATTTTCTCCCATTGATGCAGAACTTAGGAATATATATATAAATGAATAGCTATCATGTATCCATCTACATCCATCTATATATCTATCAATCTTTATGTATGTTTATGTTTCTATCTATGGATATTATATATCGATATCTCTATGTATTGCTTAGATGCAGCCTCAAGAAAAAATATTACATTAAGGATAATAGTTAAAACATATTATTATGTTGAATTAAAAAGCCATATAAAACGTTATCTAGTTAGATATATAGATGATAGATAGATTGATTGATTGATTGATTGATTGATTGATTAATTGATTGATTGATTGATTGATAGATGATAGATATAGATAGATAATTAGATGATAGATATATATACTGGATAGATAGATAGATAGATAGATAGATAGATAGATAGAGATAGACAGGCAGATGATAGATAGATAGATAGATAGATAGATAGATAGATGATAGATAGATAGATAGATAATTAGATGATAGATAGATAAATAGATAGATAGAGATAGACAGGCAGATAGATAGATAGATAGATTAATCTGTTGGCGCTCTACAAATAACCGATAATAATTATAATAATAATAGTAGTAATAATAATAGATAGATAGATAGCCAGATAATTAGATGACAGACAGACAAATAATTTCATGATAGATAGATAGATAGATAGATAGATAGATAGATAGATAGATGATAGATAGATAATTAGATGATAGATAGATAGATAGATAGATAGATGATAAATAGATAGATAGATAGATAGATAGATGATAAATAGATAGATAGATAGATAGATAGATAATTAGATGACAGACAGACAAACATATAATTACATGATAGATAGATAGATAGATAGATGATAGATAGATAGATAGATAGATAGATAGATAGATAGATAGATAGATAGATAGATAGATAGATAGATAGATAATTAAATGACAAACATATAATTACATGATAGATAGATAGATAGATAGATAGATAGATAGATAATTAGATGACAAACATATAATTACATGATAGATAGATAGATAGATAGATAGATAGATAGATAGATAGATAGATAGATAGATAGATAGATAATTAGATGACAAACATATAATTACATGATAGATAGATAGATAGATAGATAGATAGATAGATAGATAGATAATTAGATGACAAACATATAATTACATGATAGATAGATAGATAGATAGATAGATAGATAGATAGATAGATAGATAGATAGATGATAAATAGATAGATAGATAGATAGATAGATAGATAGATTATAAATAAATAGATAGATAGATAGATAGATAGATAGATAGATAGAGATCTAGATATAATTATTTATTATAGATAGAAAAGATAAAATAAAAATGTATTATGAAAGAGCAAGGGTTATGGAATCGTTATCTTATGGCTGTGCTGTCTGGTTTTATGAAAATGAGCAGTATTGAAGGCATTTTCATACAGCTAACTGTGAGCCTCCCATAAATGATGTAAATGGCTTGGAGGGGTTTTTTTTCCTTTTTTTTCAAGTGAACTGCATGTATCTGTGAAAATAATATCAGGCTTTTCCGTCAGAATGAGCTTAGCACTGTACTGAGGCGTAGCTTAATCCGACCTGACACCTCCACCCATCTGCGCTATCTATCTCCCTTCTTATTTACCAAATCTTCATGAGCAAAAGACAAATTGTTCTTGATACTAAATAAAAGACGTTTGCAAATCCTTCATTGCTTTTGCAGCTCACATTTTACAGAGAACTATGTTTTGCTGGGTAGGGTTTTGTTTTTAGCTTCTGCTCTAGTAACAAATCGGAGCCAATTCGATTCCAGTTGCGCTTTATTACCATATTTTCTACACAATTGTCTCCAAAACAGTCTAAGATTTTTTTTCCCCTCCCAAAAATATAATTTGAATTAAAATCTACTGCAATGTTAGCAAAAGGGCAGCAGTCATGCTATGTTTGTCTTCTCTGAGAGCTAAAGGTCGTCTCCCCCCATCCATGATCCACATAAAATATTGTCTGCATTTAATATGTTTCTGTGCACAGTAAATATTTCCCTGTCACTGGCATCAGCACAAATGCACTCACATTCCATTGCACCATGAGATTTTTCTGTATATTTCTTGTGTTCTTGTTCCTCTTTAGCTTACACATTTGTATGTTGACCTACAAATGACTTCTCACTCTCTGGCTATCCACTGTTTACGCAGCGCCATTCATCCGAAAACCACAGAACTGATATATTTGACATGGCCCTAACAAGTGACACTATGTGACCAGATGAGGTTACAGAGTAAATTATATTTTGTATTCATATCGGTATAAATATGAGAGATTGTGTCTGAATAGACTGAATAGATGTGTTTCATGTTTCC
>NC_069499.1:34259562-34262062 GCF_027579735.1 Bombina bombina | reverse complement strand
GGTAGATACATTCATTTAAGTTTTTCTTAAAAATAAAATGTCCTCTTCAAATCATACTATCATATATTGTCCACTGTGCTAAATCACAAAAAGAAGATATTTAAAATCCGGTTTAGATGCCACTAAACCACAAATGCTATTAAATATTATATGCAAAATAAGAATAAAAAAAAAACATTCAGGCAATGCACTGCCACATAATCAAATATTTCTTCTCACAGTAATTGTATTGATGTTTTCCATAAAAAAATGCATAATATATTCATTTAACTATATACTTTAGATACATAACATGGTATATACTTTGCAATAACATTTGACTCCAAGAATAAAATTTGTAAATCCAAATAAAGAAATTATGTTTTTTCAAGGAAAGATAATTTGTTGACAAATTCTCACATTTTTGATAAATTTAGTCAAATAAAATGGGCTAGAATACATTTCATTACGATTTAATATATTCTTGTAATCCTGCATTTGATTTAAGAGCAGCTAATTGTAATATTGGGAGTCTCAAAAAGTGTTAGATAAATATGATTTATTATTATTGTTATTATTATTATTATTATTATTATTATTATAAACAACACTGGACCCACACGGCCAAACTATTGTAAATCTGTACAATGATACTGCAACAAGTTTACAGTTATTAATAATAATAATAATAATAATAATAATAATTACAATCATATAGCCTGTAATACTTTGGCTGCATGTGCAGTGTTCAGTCAGGCGGCAAGACAAAGGAAACGTTACAATATTCAGTAAATGTAATTCCTTTATATTTTCAGGCAAAACTTCAAGGGTAAACTGAAATAAAAAAAATAGATTTAAATGTCAGTCTTTCTTAGAGCACATCACAGAGAGGGGGACATGTACCCTGCCAGGAGGCTTGCAATTAAAATATTAAAGGATTTTTACATTTACACATGGATGTTTTAGTCTAGCAGCAGCAAATCACTTCTGTAATTAGGATTAACACGCATTTAACCCTTCGGTAGAGAGAGAGCTTCAGTGTATTAAGTAGCAATGCGTAACATCCATTTTTGGGCACATAATTCAATGTTATAAACGCGTACACTTGATTCCTTTATATAAAACGTGAATATTTAAAAAGGGGGATCTCATTTTTCTAACCAATATCAATGAATGTATCTCTGTTCCTTAAAAATACAGAGCAAATATTCACATGCATATAATGTTAGATTAACTGTTACAAGCCCACTAAATAGGTTGCCTGTAAAATATATAGGATATTTTCTTATTTATGGCATATTAATGCTGCTGTGTTCACAGAACACTCTTTACTAAAATATAAGGCAATATCGTGATACATATTTATGGCAGATTCTATTATTTGCAAGACTATTCCGAATCCTATCCCTACTTGTAAGGAAATTAGATTTAAACTTATAATTAAATCTGCATTCAAATGTTTATATTTTATATATACATTATTCTTAAAAAGAAGATTCCCAAATATCAAAGTAAAATATTCCCATTCATGTTTAAAGTGGAGACTGGATTTTACAGAGCCTATTTCTAATCACATAAAAATCTAAAATATTACAAAGTCACAAGATTTTACAAAATTGATCCCTAAATGTTTAGAAAAAAATAATTTTCCCCTATTTTATTTTATTTGTGTGATAAATTGAAGTTTATAGGACCAATGTCGGTGCTCCTTATATTTTATAGTATAAAATATTCTTATTTATATTTATGGTAGATAGGAGCCAAATTATACAATCCATATTTAATGATGATTATAGTTTACACATTTCCTACCCTATAAAGAGTTATCTAAAAAATAAACAGGATGCAAATAATCCTTTCTATATTTATGGTAGATTAAAATCTGACTTTTTTTTCTACACAAATATACTAAATTTGTAAATAAAATATTAATAATGATATTAAATAAATACATTAATAAAATCTATTCTAATGTATATATATGGCGGATGCTCACTAGAAATATAGCATAGCCTGAGCAGGTTTTATTTTCCCAGAGACAGAGACATTTCACTTCAAACTGAGAAGCATTTTTACGCACTGTGGTTTTTCACAACAGAACCCAAAACCTTACTTATTTGTCCTTAAATAGCAACGATGTTATTTTCAGTAAACAATCCAGCAAATGACTACAAGTTCTCCAAACGGTGCTTTGTATTTGTGTGTGGGTGCTTGTCTTTTACACAAAAAGAAAATATTGTCTCAAAAGTAATGTGAATGAGAGGGAGGGAGAAGCCAGGCAGCTTTTTTTCTCTCTCTCTATTCAGCTTTAAAAAATAGTGGAATATTTCCGTTTCTTTTCAGGGCTAGGGCAGATCTGGGCAGAGTTGAATGGAAAAGTCCTACTTGCAGTCTATGAGGCTGTCAAACTGCTCAGAGTAATAAGCGCTAATGATGGGGTCTCCAATCCTCTCAAGGACAAAAGGGGGCTCCAAGTGTTTTGTGAGGCTGAATAGCTAATAAGTTTTCAGGGGAAAATGAG